>NC_056733.1:1281952389-1281987389 GCF_019279795.1 Protopterus annectens
AAGATCCACCCTGCAATGGATCCTGTTATTACACAATCACACCACCACTCAGACAGAATACTGCTGACATACACACACACACTTGCCAGTACTGCATTTCAAACCCTGCCTAGCTATGTATTGGTATTACAGTGCTATGCAGTTATTTCAGGCTCCATAAACCTTATATGCTGGAGAGCTGTCCAAAAGTATCTTTGAAGGTGAGTGACATCAGATGCAGTGCTAAAGGAGGGGCGAGGGAAGTGTAGGAAGTGTGAATAACCACAAAATCACATGTCAGCAAAGACGCACACACATTATCACAGTTGCCAGGACCAGGATTAGAACTCCTGTCTAACTAGTTTGCTACACTATAGTATTACACAGTTATTGCAAGTGCCTTAGAGCTTACACATTGAAGAGCTGTCCAAAGGTATCTTTGAAGGTGAGTGACATCAGCTGCAGTGCTAAAGGAGGGGAGAGGGAAGTGTGAATGACCACAAAATCAGGTGTCAACAAAGACGCACACACTTTCACATGCAAACACACACATTATCAGAGTTGCCAGGACCAGGAATAGGCCTCCTGCCTATCTAGTTTGCTACACTACATTATTATGCAGTTATCACAAGCACCAGGGAGCTTACAAGGCTGAGACTTGGCCAAAGGATTATTCCAAGGTGACTGATATCAGCAGGTATGTTAAAGTATGGAAATTGCAGGTGTAGTGAGTGTGAATGGCTTCAAAATCATTCATTCTGATGCACACGTATTATCAGTTACCAGGACCAGGATTAGAACTCCTGCCTAATTAGTTTGCAACACTATAGCATTACACAGTTATTATGAGTGGCACAAAGCTTATAGGGCTGAGAGTTGGCCAATGGTTATTTCAAGGTGGCTGACATCAACAGATATGGTAACGTAGGCCAATGGCAGGTGTAGTGAGTGTGAATGGCCACAAAATCATTCATTTCTGCACAAACTAGTTTGCTACACTACAGCACTATGCAGTGACCACAAGTGCCCTGGAGCTTACAGGGTTAAGACTTGGCCAAAGGATTATTTCAAGGTGACTGACATCAGCAGGCATGCTAAAGTAGGCCAATGGCATGTGTAGTGGTACGGATGGCCTCAAAATCACTCATCTCTGCACACACACAGACACACACATTATCACTGTTGCCAGGACCAAGATCAGATCTCTTAGCTAACTAGTTTGCTACATTACAGTATTATGCAGTTATCACTGGCACCACAGAGCTGATTGGGCTGAGATTTGGCCGATGATTTATTTCAAGGTGACTGACATCAGCAGGAGTGCTAACATGGGCAATGTGAAGGGAAGTGTGTGTGAATGGGCCAGAAATCATTCCTCTGGAAACACACACACACACACACACACACACACACACACACACACACACACACACACACACACACTCTCTCTCTCTCTCAGTCACACACAACTTTACATTTGACAGGAACGAGTATACAAAAGCTACATGAATACTGATTTGTACTATCGTGTTATACAGTTATCACAAGCATCAGAGACTATAGGGCTGAGGGCTACCAAAAGGAATGTGTACAGTGATTGACATCAGCATATCATGTGATCCTTGCCAATTGGATGTGTAGTGAGTGGGAAAGGCCTCACAATGGAATTCTTTCTGTCACTGTCTGTCTCTCTCTTCCCCACATCTTGTTGTGTGTATGCTTGACATAGCCTTTAGCTAATTCCACCTAAAACACAGGATTTTATAGAGTTTCTGTGATTTAAAAAAACTTGTTTCAGCTACATATTGTACTAATTTTACTGCCTGCACTTTAACAAAGTTGTTTTGTGTTTAAATTACCTGTTTAACTGTTATAGGCTACACACTCAAGTGTGATAGACATTTATGTGCATTTAAAGTGATTTTCATTTGTTGTATCTGCTTTATTTTCTGAAAAAAAAAAACAAAAACAAAAAAGAAAAAAATATATACTTGTTTTCCCACCTTTCTAAGCTAGTATAGTCCAGTTTTCAGGTTAGTACTGAATTCAGGGCTGTGTTACAAGTTTCTGTGTTTTCCCATACCTAACTTGGATAGAAGGAAGTTTTTCTGCTCACCTGTGAGAGAGGGGAGCTTTGAGCAGCCTATCTGTCCCTGGAGGAGTGGTTTCTGCCTAGAAATTATTAGTTTATTGGCCATTTTGGTCTAATTTCTATCTCTATCATTTCCATGCTATAAAACCCGCATGTCTGAGGTTTTGCACACCGGGCAGCACTGGTTAGCTAGGGTATAACTATTCCCGGATCCACAAAGTCTACTCTTCGATTTTTCTCTTGGAACTAGACAAACGTTCAACTTAAGCACTCAAACCATTCACTTCTCAGCCTTGCACTTGCTCATAGTAAGCACTAATAAACCTTAGCACTAGACCCCCCCCCCAATACTGTAGAGAAGGACAAAGCTCCCTATTCGACCTTACCAGCCAATCAGTGAAACAGTTCACTGTACCTATCCAGACATGTCCAAAGGGCAGTTTCAGGTGTACTCTCCAGTCCAACTGGTGAATCTGGGCATTTTGAGGCAGTGTTACAACTGCCTCAATTACACAGAAAACCCTCTCCTCCTACCACCAAACACTAATATATGTGAGAGATGCAATTATACAGCCAAACTGGAGGCTAAGTTCTCTCAACCCAAGACTGGACCAGACAGTCAAGAGGAGAAGGGATATACTTGCGTCACACCACCAGTCTCACATAGACCTATGAAACCAGCACTGGCAAAAAACACACATAAATACACAAAAACATACTCGGAGGCTCTAAATAAAAATCTGCAAAAGCAGCAGAGACCTCCAAAGCAGACACCCAAGCAACCTCCACCCCCCAACACAAACCATGAAACACATACTTCACAAAACCAGTATGCCACACAATCACAGCCTTTAAGACAAAATAACATACCCAACACACAAGTAATAGGTGACTCTATAGTCAGGCACACTGACATCCCACTCACTAAGCTAAACAAGGAGAAGGTTACTGTTAGCTGCCTGTTGGGTGCCAGGATCCACCACATAACACAAGCACTCAGGTCACTCCAGAACAAGTACAAATACAACTCTGTCTTTGTCCATGTTGGTGTGAATGACCTGAGCTATACCTCCCTGGACTACATGAAAATAGACATGGAGGAGCTCTCTGATCATGTAGACCAGGCCAGTATGACCCTGATCTTGAGTAGCATCCTGCACTCACCAAGAATTATACCATGGTATAAACAAAAAATTATAAATGTCAACAATTGGCTAAGCTTCTGGTGTCATTCAAAGGGCAGCCAGTGTCTGTCAGCCTGGGATGACATGCTCGACAAGCCACACTGCTTCACTAGAGGTGGCTTGCACCTGTCAATACTGGCCAAGGCTCTTGCCACCCCAATAGTGCCTTTTTTAGGCAAGGCTCAAAAGACAAACCCACCACTGTAAATAGCACAAGTAACAAAAAGCTTAGGGTAATGCTGCTCAATGCCAGAAGTCTAAACCTCAAAATGCATGCACTCGAGGCACTCCTCAGTATGGAGAAAATCAATATATGTGCAGTAACAGAAACTTGGTTTAAGGCTCCAGAGAGCACCCCAGCACTACCAGGCTACAACTCATACCACACATTTCGGCCACAAAACCCGGACCGAAATACAAAAGGCGGAGGTGTATCCATATTCATCAAGGATACCCACACCTCCAGGTTAGTGGCATAGCATGATGCTTCAGAGATCATCCACGTGCAACTAACAATGGACACAACTGCAATTCAAATTGTAGCTTGACACAGATCACCCACCATGTCTCAGGACCCCCATTCTGCATTTCTGGAAACACTGGGAAACATAAAGGTCACACCAAACACCCTAATATTGGGTGATTTCAATTACCCAAACATTAACTGGGAAAATTACTCAAGTACTAACTCCCGTGCCCAACATTTCCTAGAATTTATAAACTCAAATGCCCTGGATCAACTGGTCAACACCCCCACCAAAGGTGACAACATATTGGACCTGGTCATCATCAACATGGGCGACTGGTGTTCCACACCAGAGGTCAACCCTCACTGGTTAGATATGACCATAAACTAATCACTCTGGATATCTACATTCTGACCCCACCCCTGGTCAAAGAAACCACCACAAAAAACTTTTCAAAAGCAGACTTCACATTACTTAAGACAGAGGTGGAAAGGTTCAAAGCCCCCATGCTAAAGGATAACACTGCCCAAGCTGCAAAATCCTTTATTAATGCACTCTTCGGGCACCTGCAAGAATGCATGGATCATGCTATCGTAAGCAAAACCAAGACTTACTCCTCCAAGAAAATGAAACCAGTCTGGTAGACCCCTGCTATAAACAAGCTATACAATAGAAGGAGGAAACTAGTACAGAAAAGAGTAAAATCCCAAGAAGGTAAGACGCCCCTGATCAGTCATCATCATCATCATCCCCTTTTCCCCCTTTACATGGGGTCGGGGTACTGACACCCCTGATCAGTATCAGCAAGGAACTATGATCTGTCATAAAATCATCCAAGGCTAGCTTCGGAAGAAAAATTGCCAAGGACTCCAAACATAACCACAAGGCATTCTTTAGCTATGTCAAGAATCTAAGTGGCAGTTCTCAGATCTGCTCAGAGTTAGTGCAGAATGGCACAAAATACACTGAACCAACTGATATCGCTAACATCCTGGCAGACAGGTTAAGTGCAAACTTCACCCCCCTCTCACCCCCAAAAAGGCCCATAACCATGCCAGAAGAATGTAGTGCCCTTGAAATCACAGACACTCAGGTTAAAACAGCCCTCTCCAAAGCCAAAAATACAGCATCAGTAGGACCAGATGGTGTCCCAGGCTGCATCCTACATGAGCTCAAAGATGAACTAACCCATCACCTAAACACAATGTTCAAACTCAGCCTCTCCACAGGCTACATGCCCATAGAGTGGCACACAGCAACAGTTATTCTGCTTCACAAAGGTGGAGCCACAACAAACCCTGGGAACTATCGCCCTATAAGCCTGACTAGCTTGCTCTGCAAGGCCAATGAGTGCATCATCATAGATCTCATTAACAGAGACATTGGGAACCTCCAAACACTGGCCCATACCCAGTTCGGCTTTGTTAAGTGCAGATCATGCCTCCTAAATCTGTTGGACTTCTTTGAGACAGTTATCAAGGCTATAGATGAGGGAAAGGTGGTCCACAAAGCCTACCTAGACCTTGCAAAAGCCTTTGACACCATTCCCCATTCTAGTATTATAGACAAGCTCACCAGCCTGAACATAAACCCATACATCATGAGATGGTTTGACAACTAGTTCATGGACAGAACCCACATGGCAAGAGTTGTGGGAGCTAGGTCTGACTCTAAACCGGTTACAAGTGGCATTCCCCAGGGCTCAGTCCTAGGACCCCTCCTGTTCAGCATATACTTCTCAGAGGTAGAGGCAAGCACAGGAGGTCTATGGCTGACCAAGTTCACAGACGACTGCAAACTAGGGGCTATAATTGACTCTCCGGCTGACACAGACATCCTCAAAAAGGGTTTCACTGAGACAGATACCTTGTGTCAAAACCATGGCCTCAAGCTAAATGCCAAAAAGTGCATAGTCATCCCCTTTGGAAAAAACAAAGTACCCACAAACTACCACATAGGTGGTAGCCCCCTAAATATGGAAGACGTAATAAGGGATCTGGGGACCCAAGTAGATAGTAATCTCTCCTTTGATAATCACATTGCCAAAATGGTTAGAAAATCCTTCTATGTGGCCCACCTAATCACAATAGGGTTTGCATCCAGATCAAAAGAGGTCATTGTGCTCCTCTATGCATCATTCATCAGACCCATCATAGAGTACAATGCCCCATTTGGGATGTACCTTACAAGACACCTGCAACAGCTGGAAAGACCACAGAAGTACCTCACCAAGAGGATCACTGGCCTCAAACAGATGCCCTATGCAGTTCGACTGAAGAACTCCAGCTGCACTTGGTTGCATACCGGCTACTCAGAGGTGATCTATGTTTGACATACAAAGCCATGTCCAACCCAGAATTGATGGACATGCTCCAACTAAAGAAAACCATATCCCCTCGAGTCACACGCTCTAGGGATCTAAACCTCACCACAACAATAAATAGGACGTGCTGGAGGGATAGATTCCTATCCCAGAGACTTCCCATGCTCTGGAACAAGATTCCAATCTACATTAGGCAGTCCTCCTTGCTAACACTCTTCAAGAGAAACCTTGACGAGTGGATGGGAAATAGAAAGTTTACCCCGGGGATCACTTCAATGGCTCTGCTGGACAGAGGCACAGGGAACTAATCTAAGGGGGTGGCGAAAGCCAACACAATTCCGGCTAGGCTTATAAATGCCTTCGGGCAGATAGCCTAGTACCTACCTATGAACCTATGAACCCATTACAATATGTTGGCCTTGGATATGTGTGAGTATTCCTATCCAATTTGTGTGTGAAGCATGAATGGTGTACAATTTGGTGTGTGTGCACAGACGTCTGCGAATGACAGTTATGTATTGTCCTCTGTGTTGTCAGACATGGGCTTCATTTCTCTAAGTGTAGGAGCATGAGTGTGTGAATCAATTCCAGGTAGGGTTGTACTCCAGTCCAGGGTTTGGTGTTCTACACACACAGCTGGCAACCTGTTTCTGCAGGATATCTGTAGATAGGTTGACAATATTGAGTCACAATGGGTGACAGATAGCGGGATACTGTAACTATTGCTTTCTGTGCTGCTTGTGTTACTTGGTTGGTGTTAGCAGAGATATTCAGGCATATGTACTGTTTTATACATGCAGTATACAGGTGGAAGTACCCTAGACAGAGTGCATAAAATTTAACTGTCAGCTGCACACAACATTGGAATTGTACAGACAGATTAGCAGCACATTAGTTGTCCATGCAGTATGGAATACTGATGTAGTCTGGCCAATCACGCACAGGTGGTTCCTCCCCACAATACTGGACACAGCTTCATGCATCTTGTATTTCCCAGTAAATAACTGTGAGCAAATAATTATATCTGTCAGTAGTTGCTGACATAATAGATGCACGAATCTGTGTCCAGTATTGTGGTCCACAGCCTACATATTCTTGCACACTCCTGCCATTCTGGAGGGTTAGCTACAGACACTTGCTGATGGGTCTGTGTAAATGGTCCAGCACCTTGGTACTATGGTGTCTGAGGATCCCCTTCTTGTACATATATCAACTTAACAGAATGGCCATAACCTGCTGTGGCCATACCGCTCAGCTGTTCAGATTCAGCCAGGTTACCCAGAGGCAGGGCTCATATATCTGGTCAGTTCCCCTTCACATTGTGGTTTATGAGCAGGTTTGTAGCCATCCATTACTGGGTCTGCAGGCAGGGTAGAATGGGCACACATCAGAATTTCAGACTTCACACACTCCATGACGTCCATGCATCTACACCCCCCACTCTGTTATTCTATCCTCTTCCTAAAATTATGCGAGTGATATCTGAGACGTATCCCTATAGTTGACTCTTCATCTCAGCAGTATTTATGGATTGGTCCACAGTTCTTGCAGTGGGACATGGGGGGCACGCTACTGGGATTTGTCAGCATGGCCTTGCATTTGTATTCTGTTGACTGTGTTAGGTTGTTAGTTGTGATATCATGAGATACCATACATTGGCACCACGGGTGAGGCACAAGCTTTTGATAGAGGACTGCAAGCCATTTGGTAGTGATGCAGGCCATCTGTAGGAGGCCACTGCATTTTGTCACTCCTACTTTCCCAGGCTGCGAGCCAGTGGATTCCCCTGGGGTGCCAGGGTAAGTTTGCAAGGTGTTAATGGCAATAGCTCCTGTCCATATTGATCCATTGGTCTGGATGCAGGCAGGGTGCTACTTACAGCTAGGGACACACCTGCATAGGACAGCTCTTCAGCATGCTGCATTCTGTGGGTATTCCCATACAGAAATGGGGTCATACTGTACTCATTCCCAAAAGCAGGGATATGAGCTGTGATAAACCTGTGGCTGATGGTGGGGTGAGCTGAGTGTACGTGTGATATGGAAGCTACTTGCAGCTGACTCACAGATATACCTGGGACATTCTCCTTATGCTGCTTTGTGCAGGGACATAGGCAGTCTCTCATTACTTCATAACTGTGCCTTTTGTGGTCTGCCAGTGATTGGCCAGACTACATCAGTATTCCATACTGCATGGACAACTAATGTGCTGCTAACCTGTCTGTACAATTCCAATGTTGTGTGCAGCTGACAGTTAAATTTTATGCACTCTGTCTAGGGTACTTCCACCTGTATACTGTGTGTATGTATGGGCCCACGTTCATGGCATGTTCATCTTTCAGACAGAGACAGATATTGACATCTGGACAGTGAGTATGGATGACTGCTGACATGGATATTGCTGAGAAGCATTGTGTTTGGCACTGCAGTTGTTGGAATGTGGCCCTGTCAACCACAGTACTGCCCATAGAATCAACCACAGTACTGCCCATAGAACACTGAGATACATCACTCCATGCCTACATGCTGACCAATTCCAGACAATATTGAACACACAACAACCTAACACACAAACCCCTGCATATTGTACACGTGCAACAATCTATCCTGTAGATTGGGCCAGTTCGGGTAATCTGTGCTCCACTGACACTACTCCTTACACTTACATGTTACTGCATTTCTACATAGGATTGTGGGGGAGCACATTTGACAACTTTAAACTGTGCTATGACTGTACTGGTATGTCAGGTACTCTGTTGGCTTCCACATCATTTTGTATTCTGACCTATCATGCAGACTGGAGGCATATCAGTGGGGTACAGATCTTAGGTTTTATTGACCTACATTTCAGTTTCAGACTGCTTACCCTTCAGAACTAACATACAACTGCCAGACCTGTTGCAATCTGTCTGTGTAGGTCTGGAGGGGGGCTGTTCACTATTGCCATCAATTGGAGGCCTTAGCCCAGTTTTTCTTTATGGTCATCTACACCTGTCCTGCTGGCTGAGGCTGGTGGTGGGTATGTGAGCCTCACTGACATGCATGTGTGTGTCCTGTGGACACACATTTGGGCCACCACATGTACTGCAGAGGGATTTGTCACCTTGTCTAGTACTGCCTAGTGTGTTGACACCAGTATCTGTTATGGATTTCATGCTGCCTATATAGGTGTCCAGTATCTGCTGCCATCCCATTCGGCCACCCGATTCCCTTGCATGCTCACATCCATACCATAGATACAACTATCAGAATATACTACTCCATTCAATAATTGATAGGGAGAGTGACTTACCATGCGGCTGGGCCAGTATTGAGGATGGTGCTGGAGGGCTGACTATGTTGGATGCACATAGTACACTCCCTATACATGGTAAAGCACAGGTAGTGTCATGTTTGCCATCCCTTTTACTGTATGTGCAAGTCAGAGAGAAGTGTCATTCCCTAGTTTCCTACTATGTCAGTGTATGTGCTATGCATTGCTTTTTTGCCAAGACCTGGGCATACTGGGCACGCCTCCTTCTGCCTACATGGGCAAGCACAGGTGGTTCCTCCCCCAAGTCCCTCTGTGCCTGTGATGGCCTTGGCAATGGTGGGGGGCTTTGTGGCCTTGCCCTGTGCTGTTCCTGCTGCAGCTGTTTCTGCAGGATCATATTGTGTAGCATGGCACATACTATGAACATTTGTGTATATGTAGCTGGAGATACTGCAAGGCTCCACCAGATATGTCCCGGCAGTGGAACCGTGACTTGATCATCCCAAACATACTCACTATTATGATTCTGGTTTGTGCATGTGCTTCATTATGGAGTTCTTGTTCAGGTGTGTGTGCATTTCTTAGGGGTGTCATCAGTCACATCTCCAGTGCGTACCCAGCATCCCCCACTAGGTGACCATATGGGATGTCCCCACTGGCAAATGACTGGTACAGCTGTGTCATATGCCAGATGTGGGAGTCGTGATAGCTTTCAGGGCTGCCAGCACACACATTCAAGATAATGCCCTGGTCATTGTACATGACCTGACAGTTGATGGAGGGGAAGCCCTTGCGATTTATGTAGATCCTGCGCCACTCACTGGGTGGTGCTATGATGTGTATGTGTGTGCAGTCTATAGCACCCACTACCTGAGGGTATTCCGCTATTTGGTGGAAGAGACGCATACTGCTGGTCAATGCCTCATGGGTGATGGGGAAATATATTTGCTCACCGGCATGTGCTGACATGGCATCCAGGAACTGGTGGAGTACCCTGGATGCTGATGCCTGTGAGATCCCCATGATATCCCCAGTTGCCCTTTGGAAGGTGCCTGTAGCTAGTATTATTAAGCCTACACATACCATAGGATGGGTTCCCCTCTGTTGGTTCTGTGTGTGAGGCGGGGCCGGCACAACTCAACAATTTGCTGTAGAATGTCCCTGTCCACCCTATAGTGCTCCACTATCTCCAGCTCATGTAGGCCCTGGTAGGGTTGTACACTCTTCTCCTCTTCCTCACTGTGGGATGGTCATCAGCATTCACATCCTCACCATACTCAGCCTCTTGCACATATTGATGTATGAGAGCAACAGCAGCCCCTATTATTTTGTTAACTTTGTCAGGTAAAATGTCTCCGTCTGTGTACACCGATGGTGTAGAGTTTGTGGGAAAAAAACAGAGTGAAGGGGGTTTGCATAGTTTATAGTAGTGTGCTGGGCTAAACTGTTGCCTGTGTAATTGGCTGATTCTGATACATTTCACCTGTCAGCTATGCTAGTTCTCCTTGATTGCCTTCCTACTGCTGTTTTCCCTTCCCAATGCCTTCCCGTTTAAGCCTTCAGGCGCCCCTCGCATTCCCAGTGCTGACATGTGGACTGAGCTGCTATTTCCTGTTTTTCTTTTTTTTGTTTAAAACCTGGTGAGCAGCATGCACATCTGTTTAGGCAGGAAAAACAGTGCTCAACAATGTGAGACCCATCCCCCTTCCTTAAGTCTGCTTAGCTTAGAGCAAACACGGGCCGCAGGGCTCCAATAAGTTTACGCCAAGCATGACAAACCCCCTACTGAAGTCATCCTCTTGTCCTGCCTACATGTTTCCCTATTCCTGCACCTGCACGATTAGGTGCAGGCATCCAGTAGGTAGAAATCTGTGATTCAGTATAGGTCCCTTCATTTGCATACCCCAGTGTGCAGGTCCATAGTTACAATTCCCAAGCACACCCTTTACCCTCAGCAACCAGTGCACCCTTTTCTTGTTTACATTCTGCCTGCCATTGACTATAGTGGCAGAATGCATATTTCTGTTAAATAGCAGTTTTTCCCTTTCTTTATTGTATTTTTGCATCCCCAGTGTTTGTGTGCCGCTGCCCTTAGCAGAAATGGATGAGATTGGTCGGATTTGGTTCCTAGATGTTAATGCTGTTTAAAGTATTAATTTTAGTCTTATAAAATATTCCTTGCTATGTTTGTTTCACATTTGCTCATGTTTTATTGTTGATCCTTTATCAGTTCCCAGATGTTTATACATTCCCTCTTGCTCATATTATTTTGTATCACATTCCTGCCCCAAACTGATGTTTTCTTGGTGCTGCAGCTTTTGTGCTTTAAAAGTTGCTTTTGCACATTTATCAAGACCAAATGCCATTCTTACAGAATTTTTCTAACTTCTACTTTACTAATCTTCTGTTCTACTTTCTCTGTTTGTGATCTCATTTTTTTGTATTGTGAAATTTTCCACATCTGGATGGCTTTGCCAGTATTTCTCTTTGAATATCTTTGGGGCTGTCTTTTTTGTATTGATTAATTTGGCTTTCTCTTTTGCATACATACTGTACCCTATCAGATTTCACTTTCTTTCCCATGCCCATATTTCTTTTTTCTATCTTTCAAAAGTGTCTAGATTTTTTGCTTTATATTTTCACACTTCCTCAGTTATTTCTTTTTCTAAACAGCCCAAGGTTTCTTGGTCTACGCAATGTTTTTCATAAATCTGTTGTATTAATGAACACAAACTTTTATTTCAAGCTTCTGACAGTTTTTCTTATGCAAGTAGTTTTCTTTTCTCTAATTTCTCTCTTAATCTTTTTTTTCCCAATAAGCATCTTTATTAAAGTTTCACACGTGACATAGGCAATCTTACATTTATACAAATGAAGAAGAAAACAACATGACAGCACTTTAGTTGCAAACAGATACATCACAGACACCACTGAAACAACTGTAGTTGCATACATTATACATCACTTATAATCTATCTTCTGTCTGGACATTCTGAGCTTCTTGCATAACAGTAACAATACATAATTTCTTTTTTATCCTCAGTTGTCCACTGTATTGTCTTATGGCTCTTTTTTGGCCTGTCAGTTTTGGTGATTTTTGACTGCTACTTTCCTTCTACAACGGGGGTGGGGGGGTACATCCTCCCTCTAGACCTGGCCTAACCCCATTGTAGGAATGTTTCCATGTCTTAAGGATTCTACAATGTCATTTTTTCCAGTCCTGGAACCAGTGTACCTACCAGGATTGGGCACTTTTTTATCTTGGGTATTGTGCACTGAGCTATATGTTTTACTTTTTAACCTAATTCTGTCCATGATATTTGCTATATAAATATAATGTAAATATCAGTTTCATCTTGGTGAGATTTTGTGAAAAACAGGGTCTACCTTGTAAAGATACTCACCAAGACATGAGGATGAATTCAGTTCCAGCAATACTACTCTCCTTTGCTTGCTGACTTATCATCTCTCCATTTGGCTCCCTTCTTCTCTCCATTCAGACTTACAAATGGAGGAGGTGATTGTGCCCTAATTTCAGTATGCCATTGGCCAAGCAGGTCATTCATCTGGCACCTCAAGTCATTACAGTGGTGATGGCACTGCTCCCCTGTGTGAGAGATGCCAGTAAGATTAGTAACAGCATTTGGCATCAACCTTTTACTGTGACCCAATGTAACCCTCCTGTAGGAGCCTCCACTTTCATTGCTTCTGGAGGATGTCCAGAAAATCATGGAATCCTCTTTCACATGACATCTATGCTCTAAAATAAACACTGCTGTCATCTTCTCCAGTCACACCTGTCTCATCCTTAAAGATCTCAGGAAGAATAGCTGGGAATTAGTGCACAAATTACTTATTGTGTTTTTCAGTTCTTGTACAAAGCTGGGCACAGATGGGCACCTCACTTACACAACATATGGCAAAATAATATGTTTATCAGTAATGCCTAAATGTGGTATTATGTTGAAAGCCCTTGCCAAGCAAAGTATGCTGTGTGCACAGATTTACCCTTGTCAATGGCCCTGGTCACATTTTCAAGAAATCTACCAGGATCTGTTGCTCTTCTTATGTGCATTAAGAAGAAGTTGAGGCTTGGGTGCTCATTTAATCAGTTTATTGCATACAAATACATCAGTATGATTGGCAGAAACATTAAATTTAAACAAACTATCTAACTGTCATTCTCCTAGTTTGGACACAACAGAAGAGTCTTCGTGGGTTCTGTTCAAGCAGCTTTATTATATACAAAAACATCACAATAGAAGTTTACTGACTTTAACTTAAGTAACATATACAAAGTAACTACTGAAACCATACATGCTTACTCTCTGGCTGCACTCTCAAAATGGCACTGGGAATAGCATGTGCCTGGTATTTATATGTGCACGTCCAGTCCTTGATATGATTCTTAAAGACACAGCACTTACACTCTGATCTACAGCCTCCCTCTTTGAGAAATAAATCATGCAACACTATGAATCTTTTTGGCATGCAGATATTACAGTTCTTTGTCATGCAATTATACAAGACTAGGTATATATATATATATATATATATATATATATATATATATATATATATATATATATATATATACATATATACAGTTATGTCTATGTTGCTACGTATTTCACACTGGGCCTGGATATTTGACCATATCATGACATAAAACTGGGAATTAATTTTAGCAACTAGAGCTGTCTCTACAGAATATTCAACCTTGGAAGTATTTGGAACATCTTCAGGAATGGAAGTAGAGGTTGAAACACACTCTGGGATGGGAACAACGTTTGGTTCACTCTGAGATCTAGAGTCTCTATCACAGGATCAATCCTGCGATGATGATTCTGTACTCCAAACCCTCAGATTCTACAAGATAGGATATCGGCTTGGCACATATTCCTGTAACTTGACCAATCCAGTTGAAATCTTTCACCATTTGTATTCTTTCTGTCTCTCCTTCCTTCAATGGACAAAGAAATCTGCTCAATTTATCATAACTGGACTTCTGGATAAAACGCTTCTTGAATAATTGAGCCTTGATGGTTTTGTTGTTCTTAGCTTTAGGCCTCAATAAACTGGAACTAATAGGTAGCATTGTTCTGGTTTCCCTGGATAGAAGTCTTTGAGCAGGTGAGCTAAGTATAGCATTGCGGGGTATGTTTCTGTGATTAAGTAAATTCAAAAAGACATTGGTATTGTCACATTTTGACCCTTCAAGTAATTACTTTGCACTCTGCACTGCTCATTCAGCTAGTCCATTTGACTGTGGAAATTCAGGACTGCTAGTAGCATATACAAAGTCCCATTCTCTTGCAAATGTCTGAAACAACTGGGTAGTAAATTGAGTACGATTGTTAGAAATAACTTTGTGTGGACTACCATGGTCTGAGAAATGACGTTTCAACTTAGTAATAACAGTAGTGGATGTTAGATTATGTAGTAAGTCAATCTCAAACTAGTTCAAATAACACTTTTAATAACACACAAGCAAAGTAAAAGCAGTATACCAAGTAAGCGCTTTCAAGTTCACATTGAATGCTTCATCAGACATGTGAACGTGAAAGTGCTTACTTGGTATACTGCTTTTAGTTTGTTTGTGTGTTACTAAAAGTCTCCTTCGCTACTGTGGTGTTGAATCAAAAGTTTTTATCTGTGAACTTTGGCTTGTCATTGAGGCACTTTATCCTTTAACTGCTTTCTGATACTTCAACCCCAGGATTCAGGAAGCCATACTTTCCATGCAGGAACAGTGTAGGAGGTCCTGCGCAGAAAATGGCTGCTGAGCAATTCAGGATAGTGCTGTTTTCACTTGCACGAGCGGTCCTACACTGTTCTAGCACAGAAAACTGGCAAATACGCAAATCATCTCTTTTGCTGGTGAAAACCATACAAATGAGGTGATTTAGTGATTCCCCAAGCTGCCAGGTCTCCATGCTAGAACAGTGATAGTGCAGAAATGTATTCAGAAAATAACTGAGTACATTTCTGCAACTGACAAAACGGAGGCATGACAGCTCATGAAAAAGCATGTATTATGTACATTAGACATGCCAATGGCTAAATATAAGGTCATTGGCATTAAAAAGTGATTAATTATTATGAAAAGTAAACTTTTTGTTTTTGGCCCATCTCGGCCGTTTAAGCATAGGGCAGCGGCGCACAAATGGGATCATGCTGAAAATAAAAAAAAATGTGAAAACTGAATTTTAAGTTAATTCTGCATTTTGCCATTATAGTCAATGGCATGCAGAATGTAAACAATACCAGGGAGCACTAGTTGTCAAGGGGAAAAGGTCCATTTTAGTACAGTAATTAATGACCTACACACTGGGGCATGCAAATGAGGGGAGTTATACTTAATCACATATTTCTTCAAAGTGTCAGCTTGTACCTAACCGTGTAGGTGCAGCTATACAACAGTGCAAGTGTAAGAGCCAAATGACCTCATGGGGGGGGGGGGGGGTAGTCAAGCTTGCTGTAAGCTCATTGGAGCTTTGTGGCCCGTGTTTCCCCTTATAGCTAAGCACAGCTAAGGAAGTGGGTGTGTCAGATGTGCTTGAGCAGTGTGTACATAGCCTAAACAGGTGCGCGCACTGCGCACTGGGTTTTAAACAAAAAAAAAAAAAAAGGAGGAAAGAAAAAGAGGAAATGGCAGCACTGTTTACATTTCAGCACTGGGTATGTGCGGTGTGCCTCAGGGCTTTAATAGGGAGGAACTGGGAAGGGGAAACAGCAGTAAGAAGGCAATCTAGGAGAACTAGCATAGCTGGCAGGTGAATGTATCAGAATCAACCAATTACACATGCAGCAGCCCAGCACACTACTATAAACTATGCAAACACCTTTCAGACTGTTTTTTTTTGGGGGGGGGGGACAGCAGTAGGAAGGAAATCAAGGAGAACTAGCATAGCTGGCAGGTGGAATGCATCAGAATCAGCCAATTACTCATGCAGCAGCCCAGCACACTACTATAAACTATGCAAACACTCTACAGACTGTTTTTTTTTTTTCTACAAACTCTACACCACCAGTGTACGCAGATGGGGGATTTTTAACTGGCAAAACTAACTTAAAATGTTAGAGGCTGCTGCTGCTTTACTCCATCAATATGTGCTAGAGACTGAGGGTGGTGAGGAGGAGAATGCTGACAACCAACCCACAGTGAGGAGGAGAAGAGTGTACAGACCCAGGGTAATCTACCATGGCCTACATAAGCTGCAGATAGTGGAGCACTATAGGGTGGACAGGGACATTTTACAGCAAATCATTGAGCTGTGCCAGCCACGCCTCACACACAGAACTAATAGAAGGGAACCCATCCCAATGGATACCAAGGTATGTGTAGGCTTAAAAGTACTAGCAGCAGCTACCTTCCAAAGACCAACTGGGGATATCATGGGGGTCTCACAGACATCAGCATCCAGGATACTCCACCAGTTCCTGGATGCCATGATACCACATGCCAATGAGCACATATATTTCCCCACCACCTGTGAAGCATTGACCAGAACTATGCATCTCTTCTTCCATATAGCAGAATACTCTGAGGTAGTTGGTGCTATAGACTACATGCATATCCACATAAAAGCACCACCCGGTGAGTGGCGTAGGGTCTACATAAACCGCAAGGGATTCCCCTCCAACAAATGCCAGATCATGTGCGATGCTCAGGGCATATTTATGAATGTGTTTGCTGGCAGCCCTGGAAGCTATCATGACTCCCACATCTTGCATTGCTCACAGCTGTATCAGGTGTCCATAGTCCATATGCAGTGCATAGCCAGCATCCCATATGGCCATCTAGTGGGGGATGCTGGCTATGCACTGGAGCCGTAGCTGATGACACCCATTAGGAATGCACACACACCCGAGCAAGAACACCATAATGAGGCACATGAACAAACCAGGATCATTGCAGAGTATGCGTTTGGGAGGCTCAAGTCACGGTTCCGCTGCCTTGACATATCCAGTGGAGCCTTGCAATACTCTTCAGCTACATGTACACAAATATTCATAGTATGTGCCATGCTACACAATATGATCCTGCAGAAACAGCATGGGGCAAGGACACACAGTACCCCACCATTGCCAAGGCCAGCACAGGCACAGAGGGACTCGGAGGAGGAACATCCTGACCCTGCCCCTGTAGGCAGAAGGAAGTGTGCCAATTATGCCCATGCCTTGGCAAAGAGGCAATGCACAGCATACACACTGACACTGTAGGGACCCAGGGACTGTTAACCCTCTCTGACTCGCACATACAGTAAAAGGGATGCCAAACATGATGCTACCTGTGCTTTACCATGTATAGGGAGTGTACTACATGAATCCGACATAGTCAGCCCTCCAGCACCATTCTCAGTACTGGCACAGCAACAAGGTAAGCCACTCTGTCTATCAATTACTGAATGGAGTAGTATGTTCTCATAGTTGTATGTATGATATGGATGCAAGCATGCAAGGAATTGGGTGGCTTAATGGGATAGCAGCAGACAGCTGACAGCTATATGGGACAGCAGGAAAGTCATAACAAATATTGATGTCAATATACTAGGCAGTACTACACAAGGATACAACTCCCACAGCAGTACATGTGATGGCCCAAATAACTGTGGGTGTCAATAGGTAACACACATGGATGTCAATGAGGGTCACATACCCACCACCAGCCTCACCCAGCAGGACAGGTGTAGATGACCATAAAGAAAGGCCAGGCTAAGGCCCCAAATGATGACAATGGTGACCAGCCCACCACCAGACCTACACAGACAAACTACAACAGGTCTGACAGTTGGATTTTAGTTCTGAAGGGTAAGAAGTCTGAAACTGAAATGTATGCTCTTAAGATCTAACATGTGTACTCTACTGTTATGCCTCCTTTCTGCATGATAGGTCACAATACAATATGAAATGGAATATAACAGAGTAACCAAAATACCAGTACAGTCATTGCAAATGTTTAAAGTCTTCAGGTGTGCACCCCCCCCCCCACAATCACATGTAGAAATGCAGTAACATGTATGTTTGAGGAGTAATATCACTGGAGCACAGATTGCCAGAGCTGTCCCAATCTACATTGTTGCATGTGTACAATATGCAGGGGTCAGTGTAGTAAATTTGTCGTTTGTTTAATATTGCCTGGAAGTGGTCAGCATGTGGGCCTGGATGGTTGTGTCTCAGTGGCCTAGGTACAGTACAGTGGTCGATAGGGTCATGTTCCAACAACTGCAGTGCCAACCACACTACTTCTCAGCTACACCCATGTCAGCAGTTGTACATATTCACTGTCCAGATGTCAACATCTGTCACCATTGGAAAGCTAGACATGCCATAAATGGGGGCCCATACATAGAAACAGTACACAGGTGGAAGTAACCTACACAGAGTGCATATAAAACAACTGTCAATTGCCCACAAATTTGGAACTATACATAGAGGTTAATATCATATTAGTTGTCCCTCTAGTATGGAATACTAGTAGTCTGGCCGATCACTGACAGACCACAAAAGGCACAGTTATAAAGTGATGACAGGCTGCCCATGTGTACACACAAGCCAGCATAAGGGGAAATGTCCCAGGTATATTTGTGAGTCAGGTACAAGTAGCTTCCATATCACATATGCACCCAGTTCACCCCACCATCAGCCGCATGTTTATCACATATCATATTCTTGCTGTAGGGAATGAGTACAGCATGAACTCATCTCTGTATGGGAATACAAACATGATGCTGCATGCTGAATAGGTGTCCAGTGCAGGTGTGTCCCTAGCTGTAAGCAGCAACCTGACCACATCCAGACTCGTGGATCAATATGAACAGGAAGGATTGACAGGAACACCTTAACCAATCACCACTGTCCCCCCAGGGTAATCCACTGGTTTGTAGCCTGGGAATGTATGACTGACAGAATGCACTAGCCTGCTACAGATGGCCTGCAGCACTCTCAAATGGCCTACAGTTCTCTGGCAAAGGCCCATGCCTCACCCATAGTGACAATGTACAGAATGTCAGGGGGTCCTAATAAACAACCTAACACAGTAAACAGAAAACAAATGCAAGGCCATGTTGACAAATGCCAGTAGCATGCCTCCCCATGTCCTAATGCAAGGACTGTGGACCAGGCCATAAATACTACTGGGATAAAGGCCCAAATATAGGGATACCTCTGAGATATTGCTTTCATAATGATAGGAAGAGGGGAGAATAAGATAGGGGGGGTGTAGAAGCATGGATGTCATGGAGTGTGTGAGGTCTGAAACTCTAATCTCTGCCCATACTACCCCCTGACTGCAAACACATGAAGGAATAGCCATAAAACTGCTTGTAAACCACAATGTGAAGGTAAACTGACCAGATATATGAGTCCTACCTCTGGATAATCTGGGTGTATCTGAACAGCTGAGAGGTATGGCCCCAGCAGGATATGGCCATTCCATTAAGTTGAGAAAAGCACAAGAAGGGGATCCCCAGCAAGCATACTAACAAGGTGCTGGACCATTTACACAGAACCAGCAGTCTATTGTCTGTAGGTACCCCTCCACAATGGCAGGAGTGTGCCAAAATGTGTAGTCTATATGCCTCAGAATATTAGTCTCAACTTCATTCATCTTGTGTTTCTCTGATAAATAACTGTGAGCAAAGAATGATTTCTGTCAGTAATTTATGACATGATACATCCCAGTGTAAAATAGTACGTATGTCAGAAAATCTATGCTACAACCAACCATGTTATACAAGCAGCACAGACAGCAATAGTTACAGTATCCCCCGTATGTTACACCCATTGTGTCTCCATATTTTCAACCTATCTACAGATATCCTGCAGAAACAGTTTGTTAGGTGTAGCTGTAGCACACAAAACCCTGAACTGGAGTCCAGCTCTCCCTGGAATGGATGCACACACTCAATATAGAAGGTCATACTGGGCATGCTCCTACACTTGGAGAAATGAAGCCCATGTCTGACAACACAGTGGACTACAGATATCCATTATTCTCAGATGTTTGTGCACACACACCAAATTGTACACCATTGATACTTCACACATACACACACACACACACACACACACACACACACACACACACACACACACACACACACACACACACACATTGGTTAGGAATACTCACACATATCTAAGGCCAACATAATATAATATGTCAAACATACACACACATAGACATGGGGAAGAGAGAGACAAACAGTGACAGAGAGAATCCCATTATAAGGCCTTTCCCACCCAGTACACATCCCATTGGCCTATATCACATGATGTGCTGATGTCATTCACTGTAGAAATTCCTTGGGTTAGCCCTCAGCCGAATAGTCTCAGTGGTGCTCGTGATAACTGTGTAACACTACAGTACAAATAAGTATCCATGTAGCAGTTGTAATCTCAGTCCTGTCAAATGTAAAGTTGTGTGTGAGTGTGTGTGAGTGTTTCTAAATGAATGTGGTTGAGGCCATTCACACTCATTACACTTCCCATTGCCCTACTTTAGCACTCCTGCTGATGCCATTCATCCTGAAATAACCCTTTGGGTAGCTTTCAGCCTTAGAAGCTCTGTGGCGCATGCAATAACTGTGAAATACTATAATGTCACAAACTAGTTAGGTAGGAGTTCTCATGCTGGTCCTGACAACTGTGAATATGTGTGTATTTGTGTAAAATAGTGTGTGTGTCTCTGTAGAGACCTGATTTTGTGGTCATTCACACTCACTACACTTCCCTTACTCCGCCCCCCCTTTAGCACTGCTGCTGATGTCACTCACCTTCAAAGATATCTTTGAACAGCTTTTTAACATATAAGCTCCATGGAGCTGGCAATAACTGTGTAATATTGTAGTGTAGCAAACTAGTTAGGTAGGAGTTTTAATTCCTGTCCTGGCAAATGTGAAAATATGTGTGTTTGTGTAAGAGAGTGTGTGTGTGTGTCTTTGTAGAGACCTGATTTTGTGGCCATTCACACTCACTACACTTCCATTATCCTCCCTTTAGCACTGCTGCTGATGTCACTCTTGTTAGAGGTATATTTGGACACTATTTTACCTATAAGCTCAGTAGTTTGTGTGATAAATATGGCTCAATGTAATAGCAATAACTACATATGTAGGGGCTTGAATCTCTTTCCTGGCCGGTGTTTGTGTATGTGTATACATGCATCTACATATAGGTGTCCATACCTTAAAGATTTGACCTCATTTACACCAACTACACTTCTCAGTGCCAGACTTTAGCGGTCCTGCATATATCACTCACCTTAAAAGTACCTGTTGGCAACCCTAAACCATGTAAGGTCAGTGGTGCGTGTGGTATATGCGTAACATAAAGGTCTAAAAACAGAGTTAGATAGAGGTTTGAACTTCACTCCTAGCAAATACAAATGTATGTGTAGGGTAAAGTATTTTGTTAAATCTCTCACCCACATCACCCAATGCCAGTATTTACAAGGGCTGCTAATGTTCCTCACCTTAGAAGTACCATGGGGCAACATCACTCATATAACCTCAGTAGCGAGTGTGAGAAATGCATAACACTTTAGTAGCAGTACATAGCTAGGTAGGGGTTCAAAACTCTGTACTGGTATGTGTGTGTCTGTCATCAGTATCCTGTGTGGGTGTTGGTGTGATTGTGTAATAACAGGATCTATTGTGGGATGCATTTTGCTAAATTATTATATTGAGGACCTAGTATATGTCCCAATGTCCACATTACAAGGCCAACATTTGTCAAACACCATAGAGGTTGGTGTAGACAATTCACAGCCCTAAATGTGTAGTGCCATGTGTAATGACTATGTGACATTATGGATTAGTTAACAATATAGTTAACCCTTCTAATACTCAGAGACCACTCTCCTCCCAGGAATCATACACAAACACATTTGGCTAGGCAGCAACAACTATATCAGTAGTTCTCCTGCAAATTGCCTCACAGATAGTACCCATGGTGTGATTGCAGTGGACCCCATGTCAAACTGATGACCAGACATGACTGGTGTCACACAGGGTATGGACTCATGTCCTCTCAAGTTTGGGAGCTACTCTTCTGAGGTGCACGAGAACACAAAGGCTCCCTGGCTGATAATGTTTGCATACAACAGTAAGGTGGGTGGTAGCATTCCCAATCCATGTGATGCTGACGTCATGCCCAAAGGCCACTTGACACCTATGACTGTTGTCAGAACCCTGAACATTACCTCAATGCCAAGAGATGTGTCCCCATAACTTTTTGGAACACCGTGGCTCACATGAAGTAATACATTGGTGGTAATCCACTGAACAGTGACATTATTATAACAGAATGGAGAAGATAGGTTGAGAGTCAGCTGCCTGTTGACCACAACAGTGCCACTGACATCAGAAGGTATTTTGATGTGTTAAATCTCCTGAATGAGTGTGTGTTATCCAGCAAGTAAAAGGAGTGGCACCCTGTTCCATCCCCTCAGTAGCCCAATAAATGTGTACAGTGGCTCTTTTGACATATTCACCACTGGACACCTGCAACAACTGTAGAGTCTGCAAATATACCCCACAAAGGGAATACCATGCTTTATACACATGCCCTGTATGGACAGACTCCAATAACTCCAATGTATCCCCGTATCATAATGTCTATGTAGGTGCAATCACTACCTCAGTTACATAGACATGCCTCACCAAACAAGGTCAGGAATGCTACTTCTGAAGATACCAATATGTCCACACAACATGCCCCAGAGACATCAAGCACACTTTAAAAGAATATGCATGTGTGACATGAGCAAAACCCAGCCACTGTCCCTGTTATGAAATATAAATGACATACATGTGGAGCAGGGCACATCACTGGCCACAACAATAGAAATCTGGATGAGTGGATGGGGAAAACAATACCCATCCCTGGGGACCACTCCAGTGACTATACTCCTGAGCCACACTGGGGACTATTTTCATGTGGACTGATGTCAGGGTATTCCCTTGGGCTAGCCTTGTAGTGCCTTCAGGCCCATTCACCTACAACACACCTATGAAGTAATGAACCTATGGATCTCAGTACTGGCAAATGTGTGTGTGTGTGTGTGTGTGTGTGTGTGTGTGTGTGTGTGTGTGTGTGTGTGTGTGTGTGTGTGTGTGTGTCTGTGTGTGTGAACAGTAATCTCAGTGTGTTTGGTTGATTAATATCCCCTGTGACTGTGGTTATTAGCAATCGAGGGGGTGTCCAAACCACAACACATACCATTCTCCATTCTACAACAGATGCTGTAAATCAACATATACCTATGTACAACCCTCAGCCCTATAATCTGTGAGGCATATGCAATCACTGTGTAACAGACTGGGGATTTCTGTATACATACAGCTGTACCCTGCCTATGACATGGTGAATGTGTTACCACACTGCCATACCCTGTAGTCCTGCTGCAGGGCCACATCCTGGTGACACACAGATGCCTAGAACAGAAACAGGATATAGCATGTGAGAACACATTCACTCAGCACTTCACTTGTGGGGGGAGAGAGGGGTAAAGCTGGCACTGAATGTGTTGTAAAGACTGTGGCCAATATCTGTTATCTCAGGATAGGTATTAGCATTCTGCAGTAACCTACACCACTTGTGTTTAATGCTGTGGATGTTGTTGATGTAACTAAAGGCTGTTCATAGGTTGGTACTAGGCTATCAGCCCTAGGGCCTATACAAGCCTAGCCATAACAATTCCCTGGCTATTTCTTCCCACACCATTTACTTCCCTGGACCCCTGTCTAGGAGGCGACTGACATGATCCCAGGGGTGAAATTCCTTTCTCCCATCCAATTGTCAAGGTTCCTTTTGAAAAGTGCCAAAGAGGTGCTCTGCTTGACATGTATGGGCAGTCTATTCCAGAGTATGGGGAGTCTCTGTGTCAAAAACCTATCCCTCCAGCAGGTTTTGTTTATTGTGATGACAAGGTTTATATCCCTGGAGTGTGTGGCTCTGAGGGATTGTGATTTCTTTAAGTTCAGCATGTCCAACAGCTCTGGGTTTGACATGGCCTTGTATGTTAAGAAGAGATCGCCTCTGAGAGGACAATATGCAACAGAGTATAGCTGGAGTTTTTTAAGGTGTTCAGCATAGGGCATCTGCTTTAGGCCTGTGATTCTTTTAGTAAGGTATTTCTGCGGCCTTTCCAGTTGTTGCAGATGTCTTGAGAGGTACATACCAAACAGGGCATTGTATTCTATAATGGGTCTAATGAGGGAAGAGTACAGTGGGACAATGACCTCCTTTTTCCTTGATGAAAAGCCCTTAGTGATGCAGTGTGCCACATAGAAGGATTTCTTGACTGTTGTGGCGATGTGGTTATCGAAGGTGAGACCACTGTTCACCTGTGTCCCTAAGTCTCTTATCACGCTTTCGGTGTTTAGTGTACTGCCACCTATGTGGTAATTCATGGGTACATGTTTTTCCTAAAGGGGATAACTATACATTTCTTGGCATTGAATTTGAGCCCATGACTCTGGCACCAAGCATTTGTTTCTGTAAGGCCTTTTTGTAGAGTATCCACATCATTTGGGGATTCAATAATGGCTTCCAGTTTGCAGTCATCAGCAAAATTTGTTAGCCAGAGTCCCTTACTGTTGGCCTGTACTTCAGAGAAGTAGAAGCCAAACAAGAGCGGTCCCAGGACTGAACCATGAGGTACTCCACTTGCCACTTGACTGGAGCTGGATTTGGAATCGGCTACTTTTACAGTGTGGGTTCTGTCAGTAAGCCAGTTGGCAACCCATCGAGTGATGTAGGGATTAATGCTCAGCTTAGTAAGTCTATCTATGATTCCAGAGTAGGAGATGGTGTAAAAGGCCTTGGCAAGGTCCAGATAGGCTGTGTGGACCACCTTACCCTCGTCCATGGCTCTGGTGACTGATTCGAAGAAGTCAATCAGGTTCAGGAGACAAGATTGGCCCTTCACCAACCCAAACTGGGTGGGGTCCAGTGTTTGAAGGTTGCCAGTGTCTTTGTTTGTAAGTTCCATGATAATATGTTCCCATGGCCTTGCAGATCAGGCTCATCAGACTGATGGGACAGTAGTTCCTGGGATCCAAAGTGGATCCCCCCTTGTGGAGTGGGAGAACTGTAGCTGTGTGCCACTCAGTGAGCACGAAGCCTGAGGTGAGGCTATGATTAAACATGACACTTAGGTGAGGTGCCAGTTAATTTTGTAGTTCATGTCATACACAGCCCAGGATGTCATCTGGTCCCATGGATGCTGTATTCTTAGCTTTGGAGAGTGTGTTTTATTACCTGTGTGTCCGTTATTACTGGAATTTGGCAATCTTCCAGTATTGAGATGGGCCATTTAGGGGGTGAGAGGGGGTGAAGTTGGCAATTAATTGATCTGCCAGGATATTGGCAATATCCTTGGTATCAGTATATTTAATGCCATTCTGTTGTAGCTCAGAGCAGATCTCAGCACTGCCATTTAGATTCTTGACATAGTTATAGAATGCCTTGTGGTTCTCTTTGGAATCTTTGGCAATTTTATTTTCATAACTAGCTTTGGAGGATTATATGAGGGATCTCAGCTTCTTACAGAGGCTGGTAAGGGAGTTTTTTGCATCATGGGATTTTCCTCTTTTCTGCAACAGTTTCTTCTTTTGTTGTAAAGTTTGATTATGGCAGGGGACCACCAGATTGTCTTCCTTTTTTTGGAGGACAGCACCTTGGTTCTATTTGGGATGGCACAATTCATGCGTGAGTGGATGTACTTGTACAGTGCCTTAGTGTAGGATTCAGCAGTCAAACTTTCAGTTCCCATCTGCATGGATGTCATGAAGTTTGTCACTTCATACTTGAGTAGCATGAAGTTGGCTTTGGAGTAGGTTTTTATGGAGGTTTCCTTACTTGGGGTCGGGGTGGGATGTGGATGTTAAGGTTGTTTAGCTTATGGTCAGACCTGACCAGCAAGGGGGTGACCATAGGTATGGAGCATCGATTTCCCATGTTGGTTCGTAGGTTCATATGTTCATAGGTAGGTACTAGGCTATCGGCCCAAGGGCCTACATAAGCCTAGCCAACAAGGTTCCCTGGCTTACACCACCCAAGAAAGTTATTTTCCTCTGCCACTGTCGATCAGAGACATAGAAGTGATCCCCGGGATGTATTTCCTATTTCCCATCCACTCATCAAGATCAAAGTAATGACCAGGTCTAGGATATTGGAGCCCCTGGTGGGACTATGGATTAGTTGATCCAGGGCATTGGAATTTATGAATTCCAAGAACCATTGGGCAAAAGTATCGGTACATGAGTAGTTTTCCCAGTTAATGGCAGGGTAGTTGAAATCACCCAGTATAGGGTGTTTGGTTGTATCTTAATATTTTCCAGTATGTTTAAAAATGTGTAGTGAGAATCTTGGGGCTTGGTGGGGTATCTGCAGCAAGCTACAATTTGGATTGCAGTCTTACCTAGTGTTAGTTGCACCTGGAGAATTTCAGATGCATTGTGTTGGACAACTAGCTTGGTGGTATGAATATCCTTGGTGAATATGGACACTCCTCCACCTTTAGTGTTTCGGTCCTGGTTTGGTGGCTGAAAAGTGTGGTAAGGGTTGTAGCCTGGTATTGCGGGGGTGCTCTCTGGAGCTTTGAACCAGGTCTCACTTACTGCACAGATATCAATGTTGTGATTGTCATCAGAGTATGCTGCATGTCTGCCATCATACATGCCAGTAGGGGATTCCATGAGGGATCCAAAGTTCTGTTTCAGGCTAAAAAGGGAGTTCAACAATCACAGGAGACCACCTTTCTCTGCAACAGTGTCCTCCTTCTGATGTACACTTTAGTAATGGCAGAAAATCATCACATTGTCTCCCAGTGTTTGGAGGACAGTGTCTGGGTTATCTTGGCTCTGTGTAGTTCCATGCATTCATGTACCTTTTTTTACAGTGCATATGTGTATAATTCCACTGTCATGCAGGTATTTTCCATTGCCATGGGTGCAGTGTAGTCATCCATCCCTGTTTTCTTGGCTGAAAAGTCAGCTTTGGAGAGGTTTTGCAAGGTGGTTACCTTTGTGGGGGGTGTGGCTGACATGTTGAGGGCCATGTTGACTACAGCCTGTGTGGATCTCACCATGCAGGGAGTGACATCTGTGGATGAGCAACAGTCCCATATTTAAGTAAACACAGGTCAAGGTTGTTGCATCCTCTACCAGGGGTCAGTATGAGCTGGTCCAGGGCATTGGAAATGATGAATCCTAGAAGTATTGAGCCACTGTACTGGCACTTGGCTACTTTCCCCTAGTGATGGAGGGGTAGTTGAAGTCTCATACTATGTGAGTGTTGTTTTGGACCATCATAGATGGGTGTTGAGGAATGTGCACTGACAGTCTAGGGACATAGATGTGGACCCATAGCAGGCTATGGTCTGGATTGCACTATTACCCCAATGAAGTTGTACCAGAAGTATCTCCAATGCATTATGCTGGGATACTAGTCTGGAGGTGTTCTTAGACATAATGAATATGGAGGAAACACCACCTGTGGAGGTGTGGTGTTGACCATGTTTGGGGGCTGACAGCTGTGATATGCATCATAGCCTGATAATGCAGGTCTGCTCTCTGCTGCTGTCAACCACCTCTCCATTACAGCAGACATGTGTCCTCCACTCTGAGTGCTTTGAGTGACTGCATCCCGACAGCTGGAAATCTACTGTTGAGCAGCATAACCCTCAAATTGCATACATGTCTAGCTTAGCCAATACCTGGAAACCCAGCACTGACAGATGTAGGATATCTGTGGCAAGTCATTGGGTTCTGTCAATCATGTCAGCCCAAGGAGAGAGGTACTGGATCCCCTGAGAATGACACAAAACACTTAAGCCAATGCAGTATTGAATTACCCATGATCATTGTATTGTGCAAGGTGGTTAGTCTTAGGACCTTAGGTTGAGAGGTACACTCTGTAGGTTAAATATGTGTCCCTTGGCTTTTGCCATGTCATGGTGTCTGAGTGGGTGTCTGTCTTGCTGGTCTGTGCTTTGGGGTAAATGTTCATTGAGTGCCTCTGGGAAGGTGGGTGTGTTGCTTTTCACTGTATGTCATGGCTGTGAAAGTGGGTGTCATGGCGAGCTACGTGTTCCACATGGTGTGGTGCAGATGTTGATCTTATCCTCTTGACCTGCTAGTCCAGTCTTTGCTAGAGAGTGCATATGTCCACATTAGGTAATATATGGGTAATTCTCATAGGTTTGAGTGTTTGGGGTTTAGAGGGGAGGGTTGTCTGTGTGCATGAGGCAGTTGCAAACAGGGCATCAGAATGGACAAGTGCACCAGGTTAATGGGTGAAACACAGAAAACTGCACTTCAAACATGCCAGGAAGGATGGACATAACTAGTAAGTACTGGAGCTACATCTGTGATGAATGAGTACTGCTGACAGCTCCCACGTGTGCCACTCTTCTTAATAAAATAACCTGGTGAAGTTCCAAGCCATAATGCTATTTGAAGTGCAAGACAGAAAGAACTAGCACGATATAAGGGTGGAACAGAAGGCAGACTGTCTGCCATCTGTAATACTGTACCGCAGCTGTGTAGTTATCAGCGGCTTTGGCCATGTGAAAACTCAGTAAGCTCTGTAGTGCTTGTGGTAACTGTGTAACACTATAGCAAACATAACTAGATAGGCAGGAGTTCTAATCCCAATACTGGTGTGTGTGTGTGTGTGTGTGTGTGTGTGTGTGTGTGTGTGTGTGTGTGTGTGTGTGTGTGTGTGTGTGTGTGTGAAGATCATATCTTGGGTGTGTTATACCATTTTGCTGTGTATACCATACATGTCTGGTGACCACCTCCCACTGCCATTACTTTATATAGTGTGGTAACAACATATGCCTCCAATGCAGCAGGTTAAACCATTGTACAGTTCTCCATACACATGTGTCTGGAATAGCCATATGTTTGCAACCTATAAGTGGTTGGAAGTAGTCTGTGTGCCTTAGCAATGCCCATGTATGTGATACTGTAGCCAAATAGGCCACAGTGAGTGTACTGACACATATGGCAGTATGAGGTATCATACCTGACTGAAACATCTTACTAATACGACATCTGCTGCCCTCACAGGTGGCCAGCCTTGTAGGTACAATATATGAGTCCAGATGCTTGGTTTTACAAGTGAACTGTTCCTGCTATGGGTCACATTAAAGGCTGGAAGGGGTGTGGACTGACATATTGTGGTCCTAATTAGTATGTGACAGGAACACCTTGCATCTTAACAGGGGTGTGCACACAATTTATACCCACTGTATACCACTAATGTATCACACATATCACTACCTTAGGCTGTTTGTCCAGCCCATTTTGCTGGCCTCTGTCCAGATGTGTTGGCACTGACAAGTTGTGAGATATGCTACAGGAATGTTGAACTCATGTCAGATAGGCCCTAGTGGTGACCACTGTGATGCAATGCAGCTAACCCCAACACAAGTGAACATGCACAAAAAGCAATAAAGCTATTACATAAAGCAATATAGCTATTACTGATGGTTGTGTGCATGTTAAATTGCATGCCCTTCACATGCCTGGAGTATTGCCAGGCAACAACAGAACAATGTAATACTGACCAGCTTCAGGCTGCTATCCCATATGCAGACCAGAGGGTCCTAGGTAGTTGTGAGAGGGAGTTGTTGTCAGCAGACTCACATGTGACCTTGCTACAGGATGGATGCAGCATGTCTGCACATCTATAGTACTAACCCCAATAATACACAATGTCCTGTCCTCACCATTGATGTGCACCTCTGTGCATTAGAAAACCCCATCCACAACTACAATCGGACCTGAAACATGAATGTAGATACAATACAGATACATGTATGTCTGATACATTAGTGTACTAATCCCCACTGGGCCCTTACCTGCACGCTCCTTGTCCAGTGTGTTTGTGCAAGCCATCTCCATAATGCTTCCCTCAGCTTCATGGCTTGTGCATTGCCCCAGGTTTGGTGAGGAGCTCCTTGGTGGGAGTCAATGGGGGCAGATGGCTGGACCCCCACTGTGACTAGCTGGTCCCTCCCTACAGCAGCAGCCCATTGAGGGGCATGGCAGATGAGGTTGGTGCCCCGATGCTGCACATGCTCATATGTTCTGCTGTGCAGGCCGGCATCATCTACTCTGTAGACCACACTGTTCCACAGGGTGATCTTCTCCCACACATCTTCTGCTCTCCATCCAAATAACAGGGCATAATGTCCAGTCACATATTGGGTGATGATGTCAGTTACCCCAACAGAGAATGCTGGTAGGCAAGCCCTCTGCATGTTACCTGGAAGACATAAACAGGAAAAAGATCACAGGACCTCATACAGTTGTCAAATTGCACATCAACAGTGGATATTGCTTGCAAATAATCCACACTACACCATAACTCTCCAAGCTAACATGGCTATACCAGCTTTCATTGCAATCCTTGCCCTGATATAGCTTATTCCCCCCAGTGTTGGACACTTGATTGCATAATCCTCTATTCTCCATTCATTTCTGTATAGAGGGTTGACAGTGGCCATCTTCCATGTGGATGGTGTGTGGATGGTAGCAGGTCTGTGTTTGACTGTGGTGTATGATGGAGCTGTTAGCACATGCCTGAGTTCATGTAGGAGGCAGACAGTGATGTTATTATGCCCTATGGAGATATGCTGTTGTTGCCATCAGTAGGCAATATGTACATGCTCACCATTGCTGAGGGGACAACTGAGGTGGACAGGGTGGCAATGTTCCCACCTAACCAGTGTGATGCAGGTTGCCTATAGCCATGGTATGTGTGTATGAGGTGTTATTTACCCCCAGTAGAGGGTGAATTGTGTTGTTTCTTCTGAGACTTAAAAAACATATGTGGAGACACAGTTACAATTGTCCTTGGTAGTGTGAATATGTCTGATTTGTAATCATAGTCAGCCTTACAGGAAGTCACCTGTGAACTTACATGCTTGCTCAGATATAGGTAGACTTGCTTCCAAGTTGTTGCATGAACATATGTGTCCCTGTACAGCCAACGTAGCAACGCATGTTGTGGTTTGTGTATTGCTGCTGTCCACCAAAGGGGATTATTCTACCTTAGTGGTGGCTGGTTATACAGGTCAGGTAATGCTGAGTCCATATAGCTACAGTGGATATAAAGGGTACATACCCCTGTTACAATGCCTGGTATTTTGTGTAATTGGAACATGATACCACAATAACACATTTCAAAACAATTCCCACCTATAATGTGACCTATAGCCTGTACAATTCAATTGAAAACATAACAATATGGCATGTGAAAACATATGGAAATAATCAGTACAATAAGCCAGTTGAATGAGTGTGCACACCATTAAACTGATATGTTGTGTATGCACCTCTTGAGATGGTTACATCATGCATTTGTCTTGGTATGGACTCTAACAGCATGGCACATCTTCACTTGGCAATAGTTGCTCACTTTCCTAGAAACACCTTTGATTGTATTTCAATGGAATTGTACAGGTTAGGGGTCACATTCAAGATGAGAAACATTATGAAATGATCTTATGTGGTCTGATTGTCATACAGCACACAAACCTGGCATTCCAACAGGGGTTTGTACACTTGTGATATCCACTGTACATAGGTGTTGATATAGCTGGTAATGGTAGACATGGACAGAGGGTCATATCACAGTTGGACACTTCTCTGATTAATACCTGATAATAATGCCTACTCTAGTACCCATATCAGTGTCAGGGCAATGCAACAACTAGTAGCTGTATACATGTATGTCTGTTGCATGCACTGCACTGATATTACACACATGTGCAACATGCATAACCTGACTGCTTGAAACCTATGTGATTAGTTTTATGCCTTCCAGCTGAACATATGCATACATACATATATGTGCTCAGGGGATACCTGGTATATATTTCTGTTTTATTTTAGTATGATACACTGTTTTTTACAGTCTTGCTGCTCAATCATACTTCTCAACCTGTTATAGCAGTATGTCTGGACAATGGCACACATAAATGGGTGACAAAAGGGACATCAATATTAATGCTGTATTAATATAGCTACACCATACATTAGCATGTTGATTGCACAGTAGGCTTTGACATCACTGTGATAACCTGGAAGATGTCCAACAGTCATAAGTAGGCTATTATGTTATAGTGTCATTGCTCACAGACCTACCAATGGTTTGGCTGACATAACACAGGTATATGTGTATGTGACAACAGATAGTCACAAATGTGCTTATTGTGCAGCAGAACACTGTACACTTCAATGTTATTAATTCAATATGTCACATGCAGGTCAATACACATGTCTGGAGCAGTACTTTTCTATGCACATGCCCTAAATAGGTCTCTTAGCTTTACAAGGCAAACATGTGTCATACTCATATTTACAGGTAACATGGATATGGACAACATCCCATTAACTGGCCTAGAGTGGCACAGTCAGAACTGTTTGACAGACACCCCAGCAGTTGTCATATATGATCTGTCCTTTCCCAGGGTGAGTCGGGCTCCTGAGCTGTCATCCTACCTCGCAAACTCTCAGAGCATCACATCTGGACAAAGCCTAAAATGATGGGGGGATAAATAAGGACAGACTTTAAATATTCCTGTTACAAATGTAAGAAGTAGAATGATACATTTTGCAATACTGTGAATATTCTTAAGGATGTGGAGTCTTAAACTCAAGTGTTTGTCATTAGTTGATGATGTCAATCCTCAGCTATTTGCCAGAAAAGTACAGATTTCAGGAGGAATAGAGAAAAAACTATGATGGTAAAATCTGGACATTCTGTGAAGATCTGTACAGTTGAGAGATATGTCTGTAATCTCTCCCACTGCAGAGAGGGCCAGATGTTATGGTCATAGCAGCTGTTCAGCAGGACATTGGTACAGCAAGTCTTGTTGGGACATATATTCTTCCAAATCATATTTCCCATTATTACAGACTAAGTACTACTTTCAATTACATGCTTACATGTTCCATTTACCTTTTTTTTCTTTCTTCTAATTTCCAGTTTATGTTTTATTTGTTTTCTCTCTCTCTCGCTTTCTCTCTCTCTCTCTCTCTTTCTCTCTGTGCACTACAGGGATAGAGCCGGTCTGAATAGGTGGCAGTATGGCTTTTGTAGGTGAAGCTCATGACCAGTTGATGGCCTGTGCACCTATCAGGGGTCCCTGCTTGCTAACTCATGCAGAGCAGCTGTGTACTTCTTCCAATAGCCAATGTCATGGTGACACACTCCTATAACTGAGTACTCCTTGTGGGCATTGGCCTTTTCCCTTATTTGTGAGGAAGACATCCTGAGGTTCTGTGAGCTACTTCCTCTTACAGCAAGATGTGTGGGGACAAGAAACTAAATGGTGAAAAAGGCTCAAGACTTAGGAGCAGAATGTGAGTATTGCTGTTATATGTTTGGAATTTTGCTAGTTTAACAGGGTATGTCTGCACATGCTACTTTTGCATGGGTTTCAGTCTGACAAAGTTCTGTTTCTGCATAGCTCTCAACTGTAGGGGCCATCCACATAATGACCACAGGTTAGCCTGTTATGTATGGACTGTTCCCCAAGCAGGTGTTGTCCTTGGCAAATCAGTAGCATACTCTGGTGATTGCATTATGTAAATGGTAACATCCATTTGTTTTTCTGACTTTATATCCCTCAGAAAAGATATGTTACAACAAACTCTGTAACACCAGCAATTTTCTCAGTGTATAACAGCAATATTTCAAGTATGGCCATGTATTTTGGCCTCGGTCCACCAGTTATGTCAGGCTTTGAACAGATATCATACAGTAGTAGGTGGATAGGTATACTGGTCTATCATTATTTAGTGCTGTCATTCCTGCTGAGGGGAAATGCTGGGAAACATGGTGAAGTCTGTACGTTCAAGAAGTTTGTGTATAGCGAATGCTCTTAGATGCCCTTGTAACATATTTTATGTCAGGACAGTAAAACATGTTTTAAAACTAGGTTGTTAGAACATGTGAGACATATTACTGATAAAAAAGATGACAGTTCTATAGCCGTACCTTTGAATAAATCTCACCATGGGGACAATACTGGGTTCCAAGGTACTGTTTTTGAAAAAGTGTGTTCAACAGTTTGATGAAACATTCATAAAAGGACAATTGTTATGTACAGACTCTCAATGTATTAATATTAACTGTGATACTTTATCCCATAGGGGGTTAAATGAGGAGTGTAATTGGAGGCTGTGTATTTAATTATGTAATTAGTTGTTAATTGCTTCTTGTGATTAAGGCATGTAATTCTGGTAATGCTTAATTCCTTGAAGGCTTTGGCCAAGACATACATCAGAGTATAATAAACATGAGAGAATTACTGGCTGGTTGTATTTCTCTTTGCTATGTTGAGGCATTTTATTTGTTTTGCTAAGAGGTTGTTATATGTCTGGACATTATGTATGGCCGATCATGATTTTGTGGCAGTGTACTGTTCACTTATTTATTTGGACTGTGGGGGAGGGGCAGATGTGAGTGTCATGGCTGTTTTTGTACCTAACTGTGCATGCTGCTCCAGTTATGGGTGGTCTATCAGCGGCATATGTTTGGGTATTTATATATATATATATATATATATATATATATATATATATATATATATATATATATATATATATATATATATATATATATATATATATATATATATATATATATATATATATATATATATATATATATAT